>NC_057867.1:23933774-23980135 GCF_019393635.1 Dromiciops gliroides | reverse complement strand
TGTTTTTTTAACTAGACTGAAAAATCTCAAGATTGTTCTGGACTACCATAAGGGGTAAGAGGTACCCCACCCCCTCGCCATTTTCCAAATTAGCCCCACCTCATTCTGTTTGGGCCTGTTGTGAGGCTTGCATTTTCACCATTAGAAAGTAATTCCTATCAAAATAAAAATGCTCATGGGAGGAGGAGCTGTGATTTGGGGGGAGGGGATGTCCTCTTTCCACTAAACCAGCCGTATCCCTGAACACATCCGTGACTTTGAAAGCTGCTGTGGTCAACAGATCCATCACCTAGTCCTTGGAGGGCAGACATATAACGCTTTTCATCATCCCAGGCCCCCTTGAAGCCTTTGCAACTTCAAGGCATCTATTTATTTATTTAGTTAGTTAGATGGAAGAAGGAGCCTTGACCTGTGATTTCATTGCTGTAGGGAATTCCTGATGTGAAAATTCCCTCTACCAGAGAAAATAAATAGTCTGTGTTGGAGGTAGGACTCGAACCCAGGTCTTGCTGATTCCAAGTCTGCTTATCAGTGCCTTCCCTTCAAGTCATTAGGAGCCATTTATTAATTTACTTTTAATTGATTTATCAGCTTCCTTTACATATCAGAACCAACTTAGGACATAGCTTTTTGGGATCAGTATGGCTAAGCCTGGCTAGGGCCAGAGGCAGGGCAAAGCAGTGGGCAGTATGGGTAGGTAGTATGAGGACTCGGAGATCCCAGGGGTCTGGGTGGAGCAAGGAACATGAACAGGGACAGGTGGAAAGGCAGCAGACACATATTGACTAATTTGGCCTCTTCCCCAGTTTGGCCCAGAGCCGGACCTGTCTACAGGCACCCACTTGGGTCATTTGGTGCTTTAACGTTCCCCTCCCTGAGGGACAGACTGCACTGTCCTTACTTCCTCTCCTTATGCTTATTTCTGTCCCCTCGGATGACTTCCTGAAGCCTTGATTCCAGGTTGATCTATGGCTACCTCCTCAGAAGCTGCCCCAAAGCCTAGGAAGGAAGTCTGGGCCATGGGGAGTGAAGTGTTTGTACCAGACCAGAGAAGGGCCCCTGTGTCTGTTTATTGTGACTAGGGTTCAACTAGAACGTTCTTCCATTATGTAACGCGCTATTCAAGAGAAACCGCTGCCGATGTTGGGTCATGGCTCCGTTTGATGGAGGCCAGGCCAGGGAGAGGGGTCTGAAAGATGGATTCCCTTTTGGGTTTAGGAAGAGCTAGCAGCCAGGGACAGACTGTACTGGGTTAGTTAGTGACGAGCAGGAAGGGACAGGGGTCATGGCTCCATTTCAATGCAGTAGCCTTGTTAGGCAAGGCACGGAAGGCATTGAAGTGTCTCTCCTGACAGAAGGCCCGAGCATAGTCTTGAATGACAGCATAGCTAATGCCTTTGGGAAACGGGGCTGGTGGAAAAGTGGGGAGTGAAGGACGCTTTCCACGAGACCCTGCACCAAAACAATAAAGGGCTAGCGATGGCTGTGAAAATGGATACTTCTTCTTCTCCATTTCCACCAAAGCCTTCTGCTCCCTGCCCCCCACTCCCCTCCAACTGCTAGAGTGGCATGGCAGGTGCTTTGGGCAATGGGGGAGGGGTGACGGTGGCGGGAACGTGCTGACCTTCTGCTTGCCGTGGGACTAGCTCTTGGCAAAACTGGGGAGGAGGCAAGATTGGGAAACCACTGTCTGCTGCCTTCCCACCCATCCATGCCCCCTGCCCTCTGCGGCAAACTGAGCATGTGACCCCGGGGTGGCTATTGGATGCACTACCTTGCTGCCATGAGTTGCTGCACACAACCCCGGGGAGGGGGTGGCTGCTTTTTATCCCCTGAAATGCCTTTTCCCTGTAGTCAAGGTGTACCCAAAGAAAGGCAGTGTGGCTCAGTGGATAGGGCACAGGTAGACCTGGATTTAAATCCTGCCTCACTCTGAGCAAGTCCTTTTGTCCTTCCTGGGCTCCAGTCACCTCCACGGTAAAATGAGGAGGCTGGACGTGGAGGCCTCTGGAGTTATGATCCTAGCAGACACCATAGGCAGCCTTCCTCACCAAATATTTGCACTTTGGTATTCTGCTCATTTCCTCTGCTCAGGGGAGATGGAAACCATCTGGTAACATCTCAGGAATCTGGCCCAGCTCCTCTCTTGAAGGACCTTCCAGGTGGGGGATCAGTTAAAGCCAGAGGAGGGAGGGAGAAGTTAGAGGAAGGGAAGGGGTGCCAGGGTCTTCTTCCTGGCTTGGCTTGTTCCCCCCAATTCATCCACCCTCCACTTTGGCTGGCAAGGCCAGAGTGAGGGCCTTGACCCAGGATTTAGCCCTATGGGCCAGAGACATGCTGCACAGCTTCCTCTGGTGTTCTGGGTGGGACCGGCCTGGGCTGAGCTCATGGTGATTTCAAATAGACAGTCTCATCAGGGTAGTTTGCAAGGAGCATACTCAGAATCCCAGAAACATGCCAGGCTTCAGTAGTGCCACACACACAGCTGAAAAGGCAAAGGATGAAATGGAAGGGGCTTGGTTTGTGGTATTTGTTGGGGAAGGGCAGAGATGCCATGATGGAGCAGGCTAAGGTCTGATGATAATGGCTATTAACTGTGGTTAACAAGGGGGACACCAAGACACAAGGACAGCAGGTGGTGATGGACCCTCAGGCTGGGGCAGCTAGGTGGCGCAATGGATAGAGCACTGGCCCTGGATTCAGGAGGACCTGAGTTCAAATCTGGCCTCAGACACTTAACACTTACTAGTTATGTGACCCTGGGCAAGTCACTTAACCCCAATTGCCTCACCAAAAAAAAAACCAAAACCAAAAACAAAACCCTCAGGCCAAGGATCAGAAGTGGAAGGTCCCCCCGGTGCCCTTCCCTCTGCATCTGCTGCTTGTCTTTGCTGCTGTTCCTGAGGGTTAAAAGGAATTGTCCGGTGCCCAGGGACCTGTCAAGGGGACAGACTTGCCAATGTGGTGATTCCGAGTCTGGTAACCTTGAATTCTGAAAGTCACCAAGCTAGCATGAGGACAGAAGGGTTCTCAATGGTTTTCCTGCCTAAGCCTGAGAATGAGATTTCTGGCCCAGTGCAATTAAGCCCCCATGGAAGAAGGAATTGACTTAATCTAAGAAATGGTTCTCTAAGAAGCTAATTTGCCCACATTCCCTTCACTGCCACCCCACTAGTCCCATTAATCATTGATTTAATTTGCTCAAAGATTGTTCCTGAATCAGTTAGTCCTCCCCTTCCCTTTCTTCTCCCCAGTCTTCACTTCCATTATGCTATGAGAGAATTATGCTATGCTCCATTATGCTATGGAGAAGTCAATGTAGGCTAAGGGAAGAGAAGACTGTGCTCATAAAACAGAAAAAAGAAGAAGCAAGAAGGATTAATGGGTCTATGATTCACCTGGACCCAGTGTTCCTGTGGTGAGAATGTGACTTTGCCCTCTGATGATGGGGCGGTCCATCCTCAGCATCCTTAGGGCTTTCCCAAGGATACCCCCTGCCGGAACTACATCTTGTTCATAAGGCACCTTGAGTACCTTCTAGGGGAATCGGCATAACAGGAAGGCCCAGTGGTGATCAGGAAGGAGGCACAGAACTTCTGTCTTTAGTTTCTCACTGGACGGAAGCATCACTTGCCCTCCTCCAGTATCCTCTCCTTCTTCAGGCTGTACACTAGCTTTGAGATTGAACCCTCAGTCTTTCTGCTCATAGCTAAATGTTCTATTGCCCCTAGGATCCTTTGATTAATTGTGTAAAAAAGAATTACATTGATCTTTTTTGGTTTTTGTTTGTTTGTTTGTTTTCAGGGCAATGAGGGTTAAGTGACTTGCCCAAGGTCACACAGCTAGTAAGTGTCAAGTGTCTGAGGCCACATTTGAACTCAGGTCCTCCTGAATCCAGAACCGGTGCTTTATCCACTGCAGTGCCACCTAGCTGCCCCCAGATCTTTTTTTTTTTTTTTTTTTGCGGGGCAATGGGGGTTAAGTGACTTGCCCAGGGTCACACAGCTAGTAAGTGTTAAGTGTCTGAGGCTGGATTTGAACTCAGGTACTCCTGAATCTAGGGCCAGCGCTTTACCCACTGCGCCATCTAGCTGCCCCTCTTTTTTGTTTTTAAACAACATTTCCAAATATATCTCTCCCCACTCCCTTGCCCAGTGAGCAAAAATAGAGACCAAAAAGTCATTCTCCTAAGTGAACCTGTCAGTATATCCCACATCCGTAGTCCCCTACCCCAGCCAAAGAAGGCAGGAAGACTCAGTTACTTCTCCTAGATTCAAGCTGGGTCATTATAATTACACAGCAGCCAGTTTCTGCGGCCTTATTTTTGGTTCTTTCCATTTCCATTATTAGAGCCATCGTGTCTATTGTCTTCCTGGTCCTTATTTCATTCAGCATCTTTTCATTTATCTCACAATTCTTCCCATCCATTCTTTCTTATGTTGTAGCAATAGTCTATTGTATTGGGGGCAGCTAGGTGGCACCAGCCCTGGAGTCAGGAGTACCTGAGTTCAAATCTGGCCTCAGACACTTAACACTTACTAGCTGTGTGACCCTGGGCAAGTCACTTAACCCCAATTGCCTCACTAAAAAAAATAATAGTCTATCGTGTTCTTCTACCATAGTGTGTTTAGCCATTCTTGCCATTGGATGAGCACCTGCTTTCTCTCCAGTTGTTATCACCATCAGTGCTGTTATGAAGATTTGGGTATATATAGGATGTTTCTTTCTGCCTTCGACTTACTTGGGGTGTAGGCTTAGCAGTGAGATTCTAAGGTGCACTACAATACTATGCTTGAAGGGGGACTAGGGATGTGGAAGCCTGCATATAATGTCAGACTTTTGATGTGTTGGTTTGTTTGGCTGAGCTGGGTGTTTTTTAAATCTTTTTAAATTCTTTGTTCTAAGGGATGGCTCTCTGGGAGTTGGAAGGAGAGAGATGCACTGGGAAATGTTGGTAAGGTCAATACAAAAGATAACAATGCATTAAAAAACATTTAAAAATGCTCCACTCTGTCACCTGACCTTCTCAAGGCAACAACCTGAACTGTCCTCTAGTGGATGGCTGACACACTTCAAGCAAATAAGCCACTTAACAAATAAGTGGAAACAATTTATTGAGCATCCAGTATGCATTAAACAAAAAATACTCAATGTACTTAAATAGGCTCTGTGGAATATATGAAAGAGGCAGCTCAGCATAGAAGCTGGAGGCCGGCCATGTAGCCAGGACATTCACTTCTGACATATCCTGACTGTGTGACCCTGGGTAAGTTATCTAACCTCTCAGTGCTCTGGGCAATTCTTCAAAAGTAGAATTTGCAGAGAAGATGACAATAAGATATCTATGGGAGAAATTGGAGTAGTCTCAGAGGGAAAAGAAAAGGGGTTGGAGGAGAGAAGGGAGAGAGTTCTGCACAGCCAGGGGAAATGGATGGAGTCAGGAAATGGAGTCTTGTTGGTGGAACAGCCAGAAGGGACTAAATTGTAAGAAGATGGGAAAGATGGGAGGGGCCAAGTTATAGAGGATTTTATATTTCATCTTGGAGGTAATAGGGAGCCAGTGTTGTTTTTTTTTTCTTGAGCAGAGGAGTAACATGATCAGACTTCACTTTACGAATATCACTTTGATAGCTGAGTGGAGAATGGAGACATTGGAGGCATGGAGGAGGCCATCCAGAAGGCTATTGCAGTAGTCTAAGTGTAAGGTGTACCATGGTCAGTATCAGACTAGAGAAGGGAGTGTATGTGAAAGATGTTAATAAGGTAGAATGATAGGACTTGGCAACTGATTAGATATGAGGGATAATGACACCTACATTGCAAACTTGGACAGCTGGGAGGATGGTAGTATCCTTAACAGTAATGGGCAAATTAAGAAGTAGGGAAGGCTTGTGAGGCAAGAGAATGAATTCAGTTTTGGATATATTGAGCTTAAGATGCCTGTGAGACATCTACTTTGAGATGTACAATAGGGGCAGCTAGGTGGCGCAGTGGATAAAGCACTGGCCCTGGATTCAGGAGGACCTGAGTTCAAATTCAGCCTCAGACACTTGACACTTACTAGCTGTGTGACCTTGGGCAAGTCACTTAACCCCCATTGCCCCGAAAAAAAAAAAGCGAGAGAAATGTACAATAGGCAGTTGGAGATCAAGACTAGAACTCAAGAGAGAGGTTAGGGCTGGACAAATTTAAAAGTCATCAGAATAGAGGTAATAATCGAATCCGTGGGCACTGATGAGATCACTAAGAGAAATAGGGTAGGGGGAGAAGAGAAGAGAAGATGGCCAAGGACAGAGCCTATGGTTAGCAGGCATGATCTGGGTGAAGATCCAGCCAAGCAGATTGAGAATGAGGGCAGAGGGGTAACCAGGAGAGAGTGGTATGATAGGAGCCCAGAGAAAAGAGAGGAGCAAGGGGGAGAAGGTAATGCAAGAGAAAAAGAATATGCTTCATCTATATCCAGGAAACAAGGCAGAAGAGTGGTTTGTGCTAACGCCCAGTCTTCCCTAAAATGGGGACTAGGAGTTCATCAAAGAGAGAGCTCTCTGAATGGATCCCTCAAGGAAAGGATTTTGGCATGAGAGAAAGTGTCCTTTGAAGGATGGGTACGATTGAAATAGTCTGAGAGAAGGAAAGAAAGTATTCCAGGTAAGGGGACCAGGTGAGGCAGGAATGAGCCTGTTCTCTCTGTTTTGTGGGACAGGGAAAAGAGGACAGTGAGATAGATTTCCCATCCTTCTCATTCCTCCTAGGCCAGAATACTGACTTCTATGACTTTAATGAATAAGAGAGAGAATAGACCTTTCTACTCCTGGCTAAACTCACCCCCTGAACTCTTAGTAGAGTAAGAGAAGAGAGATGGGGTGGGAGACGGCAGGATAGTGAGCAGAGCTGGCAAAATTCCACTTCCACTCCCTCCTACCTCCTCCCCTTTCAGTGTCCTGCTCCTGTCTCCTACCTAGCCCTCTCTGGATTAGGGGCCTCACCTTCTTGATGCTGTTCAGGATTCAGATTGAACCCTCAACCTTTCTGCCAGCAACAAACATCTACTCACAGTTCAGTGTTGTATTTTTTGTTTGTTTTTGGCAGGGCAATGAGGGTTAAGTGACTTGCCCAGGGTCACACAGCTAGTAAGTGTCAAGTGTCTGAGGCTGGATTTGAACTCAGGTCCTCCTGACTCCAGGGCCAGTGCTCTATCCACTGTGCCACCTAGCTGCCCCCGTTCTATTTTTTTAATTGGTAAGTTACATCCAACTAAGGCAGGAACAGGATGGACAGACAGGGATGGGTTGGCATCTGCAGCATGGACAGGCCCTTCTGAATCAAAGCAATCACAGGGCCTTTTGAACATGTGAGTAAAGATGGATAACTGCCTAAAACTGGCAAGGAAGGTGCTAAAATACATGGAAAGAAACGAAGTCTTCACCAGAATATCCCTGCATCAATACAGTGCAAAGAAACAAACCCCCCCAAACCAGTTGCCCCCAAGATGCAGGATTTCTGGAACATTGTAGCTTGGCAACCCCAAAGAAGGGGCCTATAAGGGTAGATTTCTAGGTGTTGAAGACAGGCCAGCAGGGGAAAGATTTTAAGGCCAAAGGGGTCTTCCAGATCATGTCACCTAGGTGAACATTTAGTATAAGATTATCCCTGATGGCAAGGGTGAACAGAAGCCTTTGTGTGCCCCGGCTGGACACCTGACAGCACACTGACATTTCAATGGCCTGAGATATAAATTTAGAAAGGATTACAAATGTCATGGATTTATCTGTGTTGGAAAACTCCCGGCATGTGACCTGGAGAAGGTGCAGAGAAAGATAGCTCTGATGATTGAGGAGATAAGAGGGAAGGACAAACAAAGACTGAGATTACAGTTTGTACAATAGCAGAGAGGAGAGTGACCGTGAACTTGTTTCTGCGACAGGAAGTCTGCTTATATGGAGTCTGCAGGAATCATGAGGCAAGGCTAAAAGAATTGGGCTTATTTATCCTGGTGAAGAGAAGGTGAAGGGGTGAAGAGGGAAAGGGGAGCGGTTAACAAACATTTTCAAGAAGATGAAGAATCACCTTTCAGAAGAGGCAAAAAGAGACCAAAAAGAAAACAGGCACAGAGGAGATCATGAAGGATGTCGATGATTAGCTGTCGGAAAGAATTTCTTGACAAAGAAAGTTCTTAGACCCTGAACTAATTTATCAGTGGCTACATGCACACTGTAACTATAGAAGGGGCCAAATCCCTCTGGGACAGTAGGAATGGTGCACTGTCTAAAAGTGTCTGAGATCCACTTGATAATTTGGGCAGGAGGACGATAGAGACAATGGGAAAAACGGGGGTGGAACAACTCAGCGTTCCTGTGAGCTAAGTGGAAAAGCAAAACTGTTGGAAACGACAATCTATATGGAATATTTGCAATAGGTGAAAGTACTTTTGCAGATCTTTTTATAGTAAAATCTGGGAAATCTTTCGAGGTCATTAAAACCAGGATGGCGCCTTATATGTCTGGTATGCTTTGGGACAGGAGGAATTGGGGGCCCAGGAGGGCTCCTTCCAGCTTCATGTTTTTATAATTGTCAACCTTCAGCTTTCTCTTTTCTTTAAAGAAAATTTATTTTATTGGTATCTTTTGTTTTTACATCACTTTCATTTCTCAATATGGCCCTCTCTTCACCTTCCCAGTGAGCTATCCCTGGTAACCAAGATTTCAAAAGAAAGAGAGAAAAAACAGTCCAATGAAACCAACCAAGACATTAACTGGATCTTGTCTCCTCACCTCTGGGGCCAAACGTGATCATTAGAATTACACAGTGTTTAATTTCGGTTTTATTTTTGCTGTTGTTCTTTCCAATTTACACTGTCATAGCTATTGTATAGAATGTTTTATTGGTTCTACTTATTTTCTTCTGCATCAGCTCATCTAAGTCTTCCCACGCTTCCATGAATTCTTCATATTCATCATATCTTACAGCCTGGTGATATCTCACTACATTCATGTATCCCAAATTTGTTTAGCCATTCTCCAATCGACAGGTACCAGCTTTGTTTCCAGAGCTTTGCTACCACAGGGTTAAATAATCTTTATATCTTTAGCTTTTCTTTCTGAATGGGAAAGAGGTTTCCATTCAGTCTTATTTTCCAACTCTTGTATTACTTTGTTTTGTTTTTTTGGGCTGGGGCAATGAGGGTTAAGTGACTTGCCCAGAGTCACACAGCTAGTAAGTGTCAAGTATCTGAGGCTGGATTTAAACCCAGGTCCTCCTGAATTCAGAGCCAGTGCTTTATCCATTGCAGCGCCACCTAGCTGCCCCTCTTGTATTACTTTTTTATGGTGCCTACTTGGGTTCCTCCACTGAAGTCATACTCCAAACCTTTATATAATGAGAATAAGTACTATTCACATTGTCATTTGCTTCAAGGTTTGCAAAACTATACTCTCAATAATAACGTCCAAGTCCTCAGTTCTCCGTCCCACCTTGAAGAGAGAAGAAAAGTAGCTAAAGATCAACCTCCAGGGGGTGCAGGAGGGACACCTCTCCAGCTAGCTTGAGAGTAAAGGCACCCAAAATCCAGTGGTCCTGGAGAAAGTTTTTCACAAGCATGCCCACAGAAGCGGGTACAATTAGAAGATGCCACCAGATAATCCAGCTGATTAAGGCATAGGGATGGGGCAGCTAGGTGGCACTGCAGTGGATGTGGATAAAGCATGGGCTCTGGATTCAGGAGGACCTGAGTTCAAACCCAGCCTCAGACACTTGACACTTACTAGCTGTGTGACCCTGGGCAAGTCACTTAACCCTCATTTCTCCACAATAAAAAAAAAAGAAAGAAAAAATACATAGGGGCACAATGCTCCTTCTCTTCTTGGAAGGAGTGGGGGAAATAGGTGAGAAACGTTGCATATGTTATGGGACTCAAGTTAACATGTTGGTTGGGTTTGTTGAATTACTTTCTGTCTTTTTTATTTTTTTGTTAGAGGATGACTCGCTGGATAAGGAATTGAGGAGAGAGCTATTCAGAAATGATAGTACTGTAAACACAAAACATCAGTAAAGTGGATTCTTGAGGCTGGATTTTTCTGGAGTTGATCTGGACCCATGGGGCCATCACAGACATAAACGGAACCCCAGAGGAGGTGCCTCAACCATTGGAATGAAACCAAGTGACTCCTCAGTAACTAATATAGCAGACTGACCCTAATCAAGAACTAAGGGACCTGGGCTTGGGCTCCATTATCCTGAAGAGCTCAGTGGACTAATTCCAGGGTTGACCATTTGGCTATTAGGGAGCCCTCACCCTAAAATCTTGCTGATGCTAAGTCACTGACTTCAGAAAGCCTGTGACAGTTTCTTTTGGAACCAAGTGATTTGCCTTTTTAAAAGGCTTACTGCATGGGGCCTTCTGGCAACTCAAGCTATTTGTGCTTCCCCAGAGGGGCTCTGGCCTTCCCCCAGAAGTCCCTCTTCCCTTTTGGTCTGGGAGCTCAGCTCAGGAATCCGGCCAGGACTTTGCAGAGGACAGTCAATGCCAGCATCAGAAACCCTTAATGTTCAGACTAGGAGAGGGAGCCCCTTCAGGCCCGAAGGCACAGCCATGTCCTCCTGCTTCCACAATGTCTAGCCAGTTCAATCTAGCCCCAGGAATCCATTGAGAAATTTTAGTTCTGAATGGGAAGGAGGTTTCCAGTTTTTCTCATCCAGCAGCTATGATCCCCAGAAAGACGGGAAATGGACTTTAAAAGATTCTATAGACAGAAAGATGAAGACTGAGGCAGATATGATAGAAAAGAGATAACTACTTTTGTGGAAACACTAGTAGACCTAAACTGGCCTAGTAGACCATATTAAAAAAAGCGAGGAGCTCTGAGTTCTAATCTCAATAATCATAGCCATCCCTCTCTTAGGTGTGAGGGAAATGGCCATCTACTACCTCCTTGCCTCTCCCTTAATGCCTAATGCCTTGCTTAATGTTGATTGAATTAATTCTAGCTCTTGTGTCAGAAGGCTCCCGCCTCACAGAAAGTACTTGGCTATATTTTTTTTCGGGGGGGGAAGGGGTCTTTGTTTTTGTTTTTTGCTGGGCAATGAGGGTTAAGTGACTTGCCCAGAGTCACACAGCTAGTGTCAAGTGTCTGAGGCTGGATTTGAACTCAGGTCCTCCTGACTCCAGGGCAGTGCTTTATCCACTGCAGTGACACCTAGCTTGCTCTCCCCCTGGATATAATTTGGAAAGCTTTCTCTTCTCTGGCTTTTTCCCCCCACTGAGGTAACACCTACAAACAATAGCTCCTGGTACTCTCTCCCCAAACAAACCTTCATAAACACTCAGTCCCATAAGGTACTGAACAACATAGACCTTATTTATAAAGGACACAGAAAGGATTCACACCTGAGGCCAGAGTCAACAGGGTCCATTTCCCTTTTTAAAAAGGTTCCCCTTGGGGCAGCTAACTGGCGCAGTGGATAGAGCACGGGCCCTGGAATCAGGAGGATCTGAGTTCAAATCCGGCCTCAGACACTTAACACTTACTAGCTGTGTGACCCTGGGCAAGTCACTTAACCCCAATTGCCTCACCAAAAAATAAAATAAATAAATAAATAAATAAAAAGGTTCCCCTTTCCCCTACCCCAGGAACCTGTACAGTCCCTATGACTCACAGTACAGTGCTGGTGCTGGATGTTGCTTTTGTGAGGTCAAAGGTCAGAGTTTGCTCCTCTCCAAAGCTCAGCATTGTAATGCCACCTTCATTAGCTCTGGTCTTGGTTGCTGCCCTTCATTCCTGACAGGTATTGTGAGTCATTCTTACTGAAGTCCCTGCCCTCTTCTCCCAGCAATTGGGTATTAGTTATATGAGGTGTTTAACTCTTTCAAGCAATAGGCCAGTAGAATAATTATAGCGATGTCTCGAGTGACTTGGACCAAATCCTAGCACACTGAGAGATCAGGGAGAGCAAAAATTAGAAGGGACCTCAAAGGCCATCTAATCCAACCTTCTTGTTTTATAAAAGAGGAAACTGAGGCCCAGAGAGAAGAATTGACTTGTCCAAAGTCACACATAGGAGGGGGCAGCTAGGTGGCGCAGTGGATAGAGCACTGGCCCTGGATTCAAGAGGACCTGAGTTCAAGTCCGGCCTCAGATACTTGACACTTACTAGCTGTGTGACCCTGGGCAAGTCACTTAACCCCCATTGCCCCACCCAAAAAAAGGTACGCATAGGAACATAGCTCTAGAATTGGAAGGGACCTCAGAGGCCATTTAGTTCAACTCCCTCATTTTACAGAGGAGGAAACTGAGGCCCACCTTTCTTAAAGCTCAAAAGAGATAAAAACAGTCCAAATGAAAGGAAGTTTTTCCTTCATATAGGAGATTGTAAACTTTTGGCACTCATCCCCAAGAGGTGGTCTACACTGAAATTAGATACAAGTTCCAGGAGAGTTTGGATAAAATAACGGAAACTCTCCAGAGTGAGTTAATGAGGAAACACATCTGATATTTGAGGCTAAAAACAAAGCTGCATCCTTCCCCAAAGTATCCCTTGTTGCCTCAGTCAGAGCCAAAATGCAGAGGCTGACCAAGTGTGATTTAGCTTGGGTCTTGAAATATTATCTTTGCCCACGTTCTCATTTGGTGCCATATTGTCAGCCTTGCAGTGTCTCACAATTGTGCCCAGATCTAGAATGACCAGCATCTGGGTGAGAACGTTGCTGACCCACTTCCTTTTTTTTTTCTTGTAGGGCAATGAGGGTTAAGTGACTTTCCCAGGGTCACACAGCTAGTCAAGTGTCTGAGGTCAGATTTGAACTCAGGTCCTCCTGAATCCAGGGCCGGTGCTTTATGCACTGCACCACCTAGCTGCCCCAACCCACTTTCTCTGTAACACCTCCCCACAGCCCCACCCGACCCCCACACACACACACTCACACACCCCATTCTCCAGCTTTCCCCTACTTTCTCTAGCAGTCATTTGCATCAAGGCTGTCTTCTGTACTGTCAAGTGGCATGGTTGACGTTTGCAGCAGCATAGGCGTCATCGAGTTTGTTATCTGACATTGGATCAGTGGATATCTTTATTAACTGGCACTTCTGTCATGGGTGATGCTGATCATGCTGACCCTGAGATGAGTCTGAGCCCTTGAAGTAGACAACCAAGGTTCCCACATGTACAACATATTTTACTGTGCTCTCATTCTTTGAGAATTATTGATCACTGTTGAGCTTGGAGCAGAGTGGGCAGGGTGCACTGACTTCAAGTCTGTGAAGAACTATCTTATGGAAGAATATGCTTGTTCTTCTTGGCCCCAGAAGGCCAGACTAGGGTGAAAGTTTTAGAGAAGCAGATCAAGACTTGATGAGAGGGGCGAGGCTCGGTGGTGCAGTGGATAAAGCACCAGCCCTGGATTCAGGCGGATCTGAGTTCAAATCCAGCCTTAGACACTTGATACTTACTAGCTGTGTGACCTTGGGCAAGTCACTTCACCCTCATTGGCCTGCAAAAAAAAAGACTTGATGAGAGGAAAAAAATTATGATGAGAGCCACCCCAGAGTGGAATGGACTTCCTTGGGAGTGAGTGGGTTCTCCCTTTTTGGAGGGCTTTGAGCAGAGAATGCCCATCCACTTGCCCCGATAAGTTAGAGTGGGATTTCTTTCATGTATGGGTTGGACTACATGGCTTCAGAGGTTCCTTCAACACTCAGATCCTGTGATTGTGTCCCTCCCACCCCCTCACAACCAAGTCTTCACTTCTCCAAGCAAAAGATCTCCCTGGCCCTTTCACCAGATCCTCAAAAGGCAGCAACACACATGTTTGAAAATGTTTTTGCTCATGTAGACATAAGCTTCCATGCCCTTCTGCCAACCTTACCCCAAGTGTAAGAATAACCTCCTATTTTTACACCGATGACGCTCTGCTTTTCCCCCGGCTACTCATCAGGCAGGATTAGTATCAGACTTAAACTGTAGAATTCGACATTTCTTGATAACATGTTCCATTTTTCCTTGGCCTCTCCTTTTCCTTGTTCTGAATTCATATCAAACCTATATTTCTTGTGATTCTGTCCAAGGACGTTGCTTCTGTTTTGATCCCCTAGCTATTTTCATACTCACTAATGTGGCCCAGTGCATAGAGCACTGGGCTTGGAATCAGAAAGACTCTTCTTCCTGGGTTCAAATCTGGTCTTAGACACTCACTAGCTGTGTGACCTTGGGCAAGTCTTTTCATCCTATTGGCCTCAGTTTCTTCATCTGTCAAATGGGCTGGAGAAGGAAATGGCAAACCAGTCTAGGATCTTTGCCAAGAAGACCCCAAATGGGGTCATGGAGAGTCAGACACGACTGACTGAAAAATGACTCAACAGCAACAACTGAAGATTATGTGACAGTGGACAGATCCTTCCTCCTCTCTGTGTCTCGATTTCTTCCTCTGCAAAATGGAGAAAATAACCAGTGTATTCACAGCCTCGCAGTTCTGCAGTGAGAAAAGTGCTATCTAAACCTTGTATTATTATAGAATACCATTTCATGTGGGGAAGGGAGCATGGGACAATAGAAAGAATGCTGGGATTGGAGTTTGTGGCTCTTACTAACTGTGTGACTAAGTCCTTTCTCCTCCCTGGGCCTCAATTTCCTCCTCTGTGAAATGAGGGGGATGGACTAGATGGCTTCTGGCATCTCTTTTGGCTCTAGAATGAGAATCCTATGATCAGGTTTCAAATCCCAGCTCCGATGCTTCCTACCTGTGGTATGTCATTTCCCCTCTCTGGGTCTCAGTTTCCCTCTCAGTCAAATGAAGACCCTCTGAGGGTCCTGTTATCTGATGAGCTTATATGCTGGAGTATGTTTATTCTTTGGGGGGGGCAGGGCAATGAGGGTTAAGTGATTTGCCCAGGGTCACACAGCTAGTAAGTGTCAAGTGTCTGAGGCTGGATTTGAACTCAGGTCCTCCTGAATCCAGGGCCAGTACTTTATCCACTGCGCCACCTAGCTGCCCCATATGGTTATTCTTAATCATTTTTCAGCCTTCTCTTTTCCCCGTGAATAGTTTTCCCAATTCTTAGGCTTTAGAAATATCTCTCACTCTTTCAAGTGTGTATGGGCTTTCTTTCAGTCAGTTCATCTGTTCTCGAATTCAGCTCTTCCTGTGCAGAGTCAGTGCTACCTCTCCCCTATCAATAGGGTTCACCTTGAGTTGTTTTCCCAGCAGTGGGGCCAGGGTGTAGATCTGCCTTCCATTGACCATCTTGCCTCCCTCCCAGCCTCCCTGCAAAACACTTATAAGACTGAAGAGCAAACTTTAGAGGACAAGTGTGTGGCCAGGTGATCCAGCAGTCCCAGCTGCCCCACAGAGGCATCGGGCCTTTAGGGAGTGGGTCATAACCTTGCTCTCAGCCAGCTTAGCCACAGCATTCTGGTGGTGCACCAAACTGGAGGATATTATTTCACTGTGGGTCTGCTGAGTGCTGGGTAGAGACTCCTACATGCTTTAGGCCTATTTAGAGGGCTCAGCATCATGCTCGTTATATACTCTTCCTAGGCTCTGTAATTTCATCGACCTGTTGGGGGAGGGTGGTTGTAGACTCCCCTCTCCTCCAGCAAGAGCCCTTAGGGCCCTAGGACCTTTGTATCCCAATGCAGATCCCCCAAACTGCTTCCCCTCCCACCTATCTAATCACTCCTTCCCAGTCTCCCTTGC
Source organism: Dromiciops gliroides (assembly GCF_019393635.1). Lineage (NCBI taxonomy): Eukaryota > Metazoa > Chordata > Mammalia > Microbiotheria > Microbiotheriidae > Dromiciops > Dromiciops gliroides. Next base: position 23,964,450 of record NC_057867.1, on the reverse strand, counting down.
AAGATTATCTCTCTCCCTACTATCACCCAAGGTTCTAACTTGGAGCCATTTGGTCTTTCTGTACTCATTCCCTTGGTGATCTCATCCACCCCCATAGGCTGAAGGATCCTTTCCACACAAATGACTCCCAAGTCTACATACTGAGCCCCGATCTCTAGCAAGTTGTTTTCCATCTGCTGTGTTCAGGACACCCCATCCCCCCAAAGAAAGAAAGAATCCCTTCACCACTACCTCCCCCCGCCCCAAGTACCTGTCGTGCTATGTGTGCACAGATTCAATGCAAGGCAATTTGAGGAGTGAGAACATAGCAACAACTTGGAAGACCAGGCAAGACTCCATGGAGGAGTGACACCTGAGCCTAGCCTAGAAGGGACATAAGGATTCTGCATGTTAGCGGTGAGGAGGGAAAGCATTCCAGGCATGGGGGACAGCCTGTGCAAAAGCACATAGGAGGGAGATGGTATGACGGGCTGTGGAAACAACCAGTAGGCCAATCTGGTGGGAACACAGAGTACGTGAAGGGAAGTAATGTGATACAAGGTGAGCGAGATAAGCCTTGAATGCTAGGCTGAGTTGGGATTTTCTCCTTGAAGTCATATGGAGCCAGGAAATGACATGGTCAGATCTGTGTCTTGGGCTGATTTTGGCAATTGTATGGAGGATGAATTGGAGAAGGGAAATGCTGGAGACAAGAGAACAACCCGACCTCCCTAACTCTAGTCCCACATCACCAACTGCCTGCTAGACATCTCCACCTGGATTTTCCATCAGTGGCTTAAGTTCAACACGTCCAAAACAGAACTCTATCCTCCCCCTAAACCCACTCCCCCCTCAAAACTTTCCTATTTCAACGGGAGGCATCACCACCCTTCCAGTTAACCATACTGATGGCCTTTGGAGCCATCCCAGACTCTCACCACCCCAATATCTGGTCAGGTGCCATGTGTTCAAGAGCTTACCTCCACGGAATCACATTCTGTCCCCTTCTCTCCACCCCAATTCAGGCCCCTATCACCTCTCACCTGGTCTATTGCAGTAGCCACCTAATTGGTCTCCCTGCTTCTCCAATCCCGCCTCCACACAGCTGCTAAAGTGATATTCCAAAGGTCAGCTACCACCATATGCTAAAGTTGCAGTCATTTCTAGGTGTCTGTTTCAAAGTTATTTTTGACTCCCATGCTCTTCTTTCCTTTTGGAGTGATATTCTCCCCTAGGTCTCAGGAAATAATCCCTAGAGGGTCAGGGATGGTGAAGTCCTGAGGCAGAGGCTGAAGACACTCAAGGCATAGGTAATTTTTCCATATTTGCTGTTGATTAAAGGTAAAGGCTTTAGAAGAGAAAGATATATTTGAGAAGTGAGTAACCAGCTATAAAGATCCTGTCTGAGGTTGTGTTTCAGATTCCTGGATGATAGCTTCAAATATAGGAATGACAGGCTCTTGGCCAAATAGGAATGACAGGCTCTTGGCCAAGGATGGAGTGTACCTAACCAGAGCCATAAGTTCCAGTTTTGGCACCCGGGGCATGCAGCATGAAAGTGCTTTCCCATCTACTTTGGAAATTCATTATGTAAAAATCATATAAGAAGTAACTGAGCCAAATTCAGTTAGCTAGAAAGGAGATTAGTTATTATGTTCACTCTCAGATGGTTGTTATTAACTATGTGAGCACTGGGTAGCCTCTTATTTAAACTACCTATTCTCTGTTGTTTAAAAAAAAAAAGGGATATGCTCAATTGTCTTTATCTACCAAAGGAGTGCTTATGCAATTTTTTGGTGGGGAGAAACTTGACATAGGAGACTGAGTGGCGGACTTGGAATCAGGAAGACTTGGGTTCAAATCCTACCTAAGGGGGCAGCTAGGTGGCACAGTGGATAAAGCACCAACCCTGGAGTCAGGAAGACCTGAGTTCAAATCCAGCCTCAGACACTTGACACTTACTAGCTGTGTGACCCTGGGCAAGTCACTTAACCTCTCTGAGCCTGTTTCTTTATCTGTTAAATGGGGTAATGGTAGCACCTATATCACAGATTTGTGGTGAGAATCACATGTGATAGTATATGTAAAGCACTATGCAAACCTTAAAGTGCTACAGAAATATTAGCTATTATTATTTCAGTGTCCTTTAAAATCAGTGCCCTAGGACAAAGCTCCATTCACTCTACCTTAGTTCCAGATCAAGACCTAAAGGTTTGCCTGGGGTCTTGTGAATCTGATCAAGAGAGCTTTACTCTGAAAAGGGAGGGAAGGGAGAAAACTGCCTATTTGTGTCCATCAAGCTAGATGTTCCAGAAAGTAGCAGCTGTAAATCATCTGGTCCACCTATTTGTATTCCCAGCACCTAGCACGTGGTAGACACTTGATAAATGGCTGTTGACTTGCTTTTGCTGAGAATCAGAGTCAAGGTGTATAGTTTTCAGGCTCCATTCCTTCTGGCTCCACCACTCTGCACACACCCATTTTGGCCACCAGGAAAACATTTGTCCTCATAGTGCCCACCCCTTTCCTATTTGCCACTGTACTTAAAAATCACAGCCAGCAGTTCTAGTCCCAGGTGTGACACAAGGAGGTGGCTCCGGCGGCACCGAATGCCGAAGCAAAACCAGGAGCTAAACCAAAAGAAGTAGCTTGCTTATAAATTATGTAGAGAAGATTCCTGTGATGCTAGCCTGATTTACAGTAAACAAGATCCCTTTGTTTCCTCCCACTTCCCTTCCTCCCCAATGTATTCCTGATTTCAGTGAATCCTCATGTGAACCACAGCCCCCATACTATAAGGTGAGGAGCATCTCCATACTTTATGCATAGTTTTGTACATATCTACTCCACTCCATTTTACAGATGAGGAAACTGAGACCATGGAGGTGAAGTGACTTTTCCAAAGTCACACATAGGATCCTAGATCTAGAATTGAAGGGGTCCTCAGAGGACGAAAAGGAGGTCAAGTGAGGGGAAGTGAGTCACCCTAAATTGTAGAGGTAGTTAGTCAGTAACAGAGCCATGATTTCAACTCAGGTCCTCTGCCTTGGAATCCAGCCCTTTTCCTACTGTATTACACTGATCTGAAAGTCTTTTTTTTTGGGGGGGGGGGTCTATGTTGATTCCCCAACCAGGTGTGGGCCAGGGTTCTTTATTACAATAGCTAGGTGGTGCAGTGGATAAAGCACCGACCCTGGATTCAGGAGGACCTGAGTTCAAATCCAGCCTCAGACACTTGACACTAACTAGCTGGGTGACCCTGGGCAAGTCACTTAACCTTCACTGCCCTGCCAAAACAAAACAAAACAAAACAAAACAAAATAGCTAGGTGTCCAAGTAGATTGAGTGCTGAACTTGAAATCAAGAAGACCCAAGTTCAAATCCTGCCTCAGACACTTGCCAGCTGTGTGACATTGAGCAAGTCACTTAACCTTTGTCTGCCTCAGTTTCCTTGTCTATAAAATCATAATAATAGCACCTACCTCGTAGGGTTTTTGTGAGGATCAAATGAGATCATATTTGTAAAGTTACATAGAAATGTTTTTGTTGTTGTTGGGGTTTTTTTTGGGGGGGGAGGCAATTGGGGTTAAGTGACTTGCCCAGGGTCACACAGAGAAATGTTAACTACTACTACTACTACTACTACTACTACTACTACTGCTGCTGCTGCTGCTGCTGCTACTGCTACTACAGTATACCCTCAGGCCTATCATCTTGGACAGTCCCTCATGTTCTCCTCCAGGTGCAGAGATTAGTTGACTTGCCCAAGGTCACACAGCTAATAGAGCTAAGATTCAAACTGAGGTGTGATAACTTTAGAGGTGGGAGGACTCTTCGAGGCACCCAGTCCAAACTCCTTTGGACAGAGCCAGAAGAAAGCCAACAATGACCTTGGAGAGGGCTATGCTTCTACTCTAGACTGTACCCCTGTTCTAATACAGGGAGCCTAGAGTCTTGCTGCCCAAAGTCAGAATGCCAACATAGAAGCCGCACTGTCCCTGGGCAGCCCCCATTCCAGGCTCCACAACAAAGGCTTTCCTTCGTTCATTAGTGAGTTAATGAGCATTTCAGGAGCCCGGTATGTGCAAGGAGCCCCCCTGCTTAGGCCCTGTGCCTGCTCTTGCTGCGGGCTCTCCTCAGCCAGCTACTGCTCTGAGTGCCCGAGGGTTCTGCCAGGGAGTAATGACTAATGAAGCAAACGTCAGGGAGGGGCCTCTGATCTCGAGGACATAACATGCCCACGAAGGCAAAGTCTAATTTGTTTAGCAGCCAGCAGCTAGCACTCCTGGGATCTTAATGACCAGGAGGATGGGTGAATCCCCTTGGGAGAGAAAGGCATCTTCCTCCCAGCCCATCACACCTTGGTTCCAGTAAACAGCCAGCGCTGTTTGTGCATGGGTACAAAGTTCAGGCCACAGCAGCTAGCCAGCCAGCCAGCCAGCCAGCCAGACAGACAGACAGACAGACAGACAAACAGGCAGGCAGGCAAGCAGGCGGGCTGGCAGGCAGCCAGCACACACAACCAAACCACACACAGGCGCTTAAATGGCCCTGTGTAATACTAAAAGAAATTGGAGGCAAGAAGGAGAAAGGGGAGGAGGAAGAGGGGAAAGGCTGTTGGGGAGGAGCCCAGCAGGAGTAACCACTGCACCTCCTTCCCCCCGCCCCCAGCCCTGACAAAAGAAGCTGTAACTTCTCACCCACAACTGGGTCCCAGAGGGAAAAAATCACTTTTTTACCTTCTTGGGTCAGCTCATTAGAAAGCTCCAGAAGGATTTCACAAGCTTAGCTGGTGGATCCAAATGGAACCGGGCAATCTGCCCGCTTCTTCTGTCTCACCCCCCATCGTTCCTTTTCCAACCACTGATCTTACTTTGAAAGGACCAAAATATGCATTTGTTGAGTGAATATTCTATGACACAGCATGTGGGCTTACTTCAGCACTGGGAAGTTTTAATTGGGCAAAGAAGAGAGAGCCCATTGGTGAATATCGGGCCCCCTGGGGCATCTGGGAGAGAGATGAGGAGGACCAATGCTCCTGCCCGAGGGTTAAGCCCACCGAGGCCTGGAGATGAGTCCAAGGGTAAGAAGAGCTTGAGAAACAAATAAGGTCTCTCTATGAAGCAACGTGTGTGTGTGTGTGTGTGTGTGTGTGTGTGTGTGTGTGTGTGTGTGTGTGTGTGTATAGATGTCCTTGCCCTGTTCCCCAATCCCCAAATCAGGTCTATTCTTGGATTCAGCCAAAGTTGCGAATTGTACTTTGGAGTTTTGAGAGGTAGTGAATGAATGTGTAGGATGTCACCATGGATGAGTGGCAAGAAGTCTGATGCTCACTACCTGCATGACCCTGGGCAAGTCCCTGTCCCTCCCTGGGCTCCAGTTCCTTCCCCTCTAAAATGGGGGAGGAGGGGTTGAACTAGCTGGCCTCAGAAGCCACTTCCAGCCCTGGGGCTAGGAGCCTATTTCTCCATGGCCCCCCTTTGCCCCTGTTCCAGCCCCACAAGGGGTTACTTCAGGCATTTTGGAATTGGTCCTGAATAACAGGGAAGGGTTGTGTGTCTTCCACTAAGGGTTCAGTGTTGAAAATGCCCAGGATTTGGGACAGCTATTTGGTGCAGTGGATAGAGCACTGGCCCTGGAGTCAGGAGGACCTGAGTTCAAATGTGGCCTTAGACACTTGACAGTTACTAGCTGTGTGACCCTGGGCAAGTCACTTAACCCCAATTGCCTCACCAAAAAAAAAAAGAGAGAGAGAGAGAGAAAGAAAGAAAATGCCCAGGATTCTTTGCAGCAAAGGCCAGCTAGTACAGAAGACCCCAGGGGATCTTAGGAGTGAAGCTGCTGGCAGGTACTAAAGGTTAGTTGGTGCTTTGTCAGTGGGCCAAGGTAGAGAACTCAGTGAGGGCTTTCAAATGTCCTGGGGGGAACCTAGTGAGGTGCCCTAAGAATAAGGTCACAGCTTTATAGCCAGAAGAGACCTCAGAGGCCATCTAGCCCAACTCCCCATTTTACAGAGGAAGAAACTGAGGCCTAGAGAGCTTGGCTTGCCCAAAGTCACACACAGGATCCTAGAGCTGGAGCTGAAAGGGACTTCAGAGGCCATGTAGCCCAACCCCCTCTTTTTACAAAAGGGAAAACTGAGGCCCAGGGAGGTGAAGTGGCATGTCCAAGGTCATGCAGTATCAGAAGTGGGATTTGAACCCAAATCCTCTAAATCCAGAGGCAGGATTCTTTCCATAATACTAAGTGGTAGACCATTTACCTATCCACGCAACCACTTTCTCTCTTATTCCCAAACCTGTTAGCCTGTCTACACTTGTGTGGTGGTCTGTAGGTGCCAGGACATGTCATAAAATGTCAGAGCTGGAGGGGAACCCTTAGAGATTTTCTGGTCTAGCTCCCTCATTTGACAGAGGAGGAACTTGGGAAAGCAATTTGCCCAATGCCCTACAACATCAAGCAGCCAACTATTTATTGAGCAGCTACTGTGTCTGAAGGGCACTATGCTTAGGCCCAGGAGAGGGAGAAGAGTTAGAGAACATACTGTCCCTGACATCAAAGGGCTTTACATACACATACAAGCACACACATACAGAGGGGTATGTATATTTTCCATCTAACTGGCTTTATTTGGCATCTAGCACAGTCAGTGCCTTCAGGGCAGGGACTGAGTACAGTGGAGAGAGTGCTCAATTTGGAGGCAAATGACCTGGGTTCAAATCCTGCCTCTGATACTACCTGTGTGACCTTGGGAGATTCATTTTCAATAGGAAACTGTATGATATAGTGAAAAGAGTACTAGCTCTAGAGTTGGAGATTCTGGGTTTGGATCCTGCCTCTGATACCACCCGTGTGATCTTGGGTGAGTCCCTTCCCCTCCTTGGGCCTCAGTTACTTCCTCTGTAAAATGAGGGAGTTGCGGGACAGCTAGGTGGCACAGTACATAAAGTACCGGCCCTGGAGTCAGAAGGGCCTGAGTTTAAATCTGGCCTCAGACATTTGATACTTACTAGCTGTGTGACCCAGGGCAAGTCACTTAACCTTCATTGCCCAGCAAAAATAAATTAAAAAATAGGGGGCAGCTAGGTGGCACAGTGGATAAAGCACTGGCCCTGGATTCAGGAGTACCTGAGTTCAAATCTGGCCTCAGACACTTGACACTTACTAGCTGTGTGACCCTGGGCAAGTCATTTAACCCCCATTGCCCGGCCAAAAAAAAAAAAATTTTTTTAAATAAATAAATAAAATAAACGTTTACTTATTAAGCACCTACTATGTGCCAGGCACTCGGGATATAAAGACAAAAATGGGACAGTCCCTGTCCTCAAAAAGCCTATGTTCTAACATACCCATATACTTGTTATCACTGGATCAGCGTCACCAGCAATCACTCAATCAGTAAACATTTATTAAACATTTCCTATGTTCCAGGTGCTGTGTTAAGTGCTAAATCAATCCAGTCCTATAGCCAGAGAAGCATGACATTTTTACTGCAGCTGTTGCTCCTACCTGCTACTCAGTCAATGACTGATTATATCCTAAAAGCCCTCCTCCAGTGTCTTACCATGGAATGCAGATGACCTGGGCTTCTCAGAGGCTATACCAATGGAATGCAAGTTCTGGCATGTTCTATCATGCAGGAAAGACTTCAAGTATGGTCCTAATGGTAGATTATGTTAGGACCAGCCTAAGTGATTGCAGAGGGCACATCACCAATTAGATACTGAATCTATCAGTCGTGGACACACAGAGCTCCCTCCACTTTTTTTTTTTTGCAGGGCAATGAGGGTTAAGTGACTTGACCAGGGTCACACAGCTAGTAAGTGTCAAGTGTCTGAGGCTGGATTTGAACTCAGGTTGTCCTGAATCCAGGGTCAGTGCTTTATCCACTGCAGTGCCACCTAGCTGCACCTCCTCCACTTTTACAGTGACCATGCATAATGTCAGAAAAGTGGCTACAGATCCAAGTCTTTTAGTTGTCAATAAATATTGACTTAACTGTTGGTACTCTAAATGGGAGATCCTTTTCTGATGACCAATATGTTGATCCATATCAATATTGACATTCTTTTTTTTAAGTTTGTTTTGGTTTGGTTTTTTTGTTGTGGGTTTTTTGTTTTGTTTTTGGTGGGGCAATGGGGGTTAAGTGACTTGCCCAGGGTCACACAGTTACTAAGTGTCAAGTGTCTGAGGCCAAATTTGAACTCAGGTCCTCCTGAATCCAGGGCCAGTGCTCTATCCACGGCGCCACCTAGCCGCCCCCAATATTGACATTCTTACCATGAATGAAACCAGAAGACGAAAGGAAGTTGCAGCCTAGTGGCAGGCTGACTCACAGGTCCTCCTTAAAGAGGCCAGTAAAGGTGTTGGCACAGCTGGTTTTACGATGAGTTGAAAGACAACAACAAAAATTTATTAAGCGCTTATCTATTATGTGCAAGGTTTGTGTTCCAGATGCTGGGGATCTAAGGATAAATAAAGATGGCTATAAGGAGCTGCATTCTGGGAATGGGGGAGAACACCAACAGCTGGGGGAGGGGATGAGGTATTGCTTCATGGAGGAGCCTTGAAGCCAAACATTCTGAGGGAGGGAAAGAGGAAGAGGAAGAGTATCCTTTGTGGAGGAAGTTGGCGATGTAGTGTTGGGTTCTGGGAATAGCTAATAGTTGATCAATTAATCGATCAACAATCAATCGAATAGGCCAGTTTGGCTGGAACAGAGCAATAATGAAGGAAAATACTCTGAAATATGACTGGAAAGATGGGCAGGAGCCAGATTGTGGAGATCCTTGAAAGTCAGGCCCATCAAGGACCTGTTTTTGTTGTTGTTGTTGTTGTAAGGATTACTTCCAATCTTACATTACAACCTGCCCATGGCCACATGGCTGTTAGGTGCCTGAGGCAGCTTTTGAACCCCCATCTCCCTAAGACTTAAAAACAAGGTCATAGCTAAGTTCCAAGACAGAGTCCCCGCAGTGGAAGTTCCCTGCTCTGATGAAATGCTGATATTTTGAAGGTTTGCAACCTCTATTTTATTACATATGCTATTATTGAGTTATTCCATGAGAGGCAGGTTAGTATAGTGGTTAGAGAGTTGACCTTGGGGCTGAAAAGACCTGGGGTCAAGTCCCAACCCCAACGCACTAGAGGCTGTGTCACCCAGGAAACTTGCAGACCAAGTTGCAGAGCAGGTGCCGACCTGCATGGGGAGAGGGAGTTTCCTGGCCATGCATGCGTTCTCCGTACCAGTGCCCTTCACAATCTAGCTCCCGCCCACGAATATGTCATTAATTATTCTGTCAGCCTCTAATTCCTTCCAACTTGGCCTCTGTATATGCAGATTGCTCGGATGACTTGATGTGTGAAGATATATATGTATGTGGGGCAGGGTGTGGTGTGTACATGTGTTTCTGAGGGAGGAACAGCTGGAAGTATATGGTAACTCTATCTGGGTAGATGGGTAAGCCAGACGTTGTGGCTTCTTGCTATTAGGGAGGCTGATGTTGGCCAGTGGATTGCTTGAACTCTGAACTGTGGCAGGTAGGGTGAAAGCCAGTCAAGTGTCCACAATGAGTCTGGAATGAATATGGCAACCGCCCCCCCACCCCAGAATCAGGGGCCACTAGACTGCCTAAGGAAAGGCGAACTGGGCTGGGTCACAAATGGAGAAGGTCACATGTATAACCTATGTCAAATTGCTTGCCCTCTCAGCTAGGGGTAGAAGGGAAGGAGGGAGAAAATATAGAACTCAACATTTGAAAAAAGAAGGTTAAAATTGTCTTTACATGTAATTGGGAAAAATAAAATATTAAATTAAAAAAAAAAAAGAAATGGAGTAGGTCAAAGCTTCTGGGCAAATCAGTTTTAAGATTGTGGTTGGGAGTGGTCATTGAATTTCCAGCCTGGGTGACAGAGAGATGTAGTCTCAAAAACAAATAAACAAAAAATGTGTATCTTTAAGGGAGTGTGTGTGTGTGTGTGTGTGTGTGTATGTGTGTGTGTGTAAGACTGTATGAGTGTTTTTCCCTCTGTAGGGTGAGGGTTGGTATGTGGTATCCATGAAGGGAGAGGGGTAGGGACTATGGGTATCAATATATCAAGATATTTTGAGTGACTGGGCAAGGGCTTGGGATCTATCTGTGGGTCATTCTCAAGACAGGCTTTCTGGGAAGGGACTCCAAAGAATAGGTCAAGAAACCTTGCTTGGCCGGGTGCAGCTGAGTGGCGCTGCAGTGGATAAAGCACTGGCCCTGGATTCAGGAGGACCTGAGTTCAAATCCGGCCTCAGACACTTGACACTTACTAGCTGTGTGACCCTGGGCAAGTCACTTAACCCTCATTGGCCCACAAAAAAAAAAAAGAAAAAAGAAACCTTGCTTGGTACAGTGTAGGTGCCCAACAAACATTTGTTGGGCAAATGGCACCTAGCTCATAGATGGAAACCTGAAAGAGACTTCAGTGACCATCTAGTCCAGTTCCCTCATTTACAGAGGTGTAAACTGAGGCCCAGAGAGAAGGAAGTGATTAGCCCAAGGTTCCAGTAAGATCATGCAGCTGGGAGGGACCTCAGTGGACACCGAGTCCAGTACCCCTGTCCCATCACTTTACAATGGAGAAAAGGGTCATGGAGATGATGAGCATCAGAGGCAGGCTTGGACTGTATTGTACTATAAATTCTGAAGGAAAATCATTTGTTAGATCCAGGCCCACCCAGGGCTCACCTTCCCTGAAGCTGGATTCTAGGAATAGTCAAGCTAAGTAAGGTGTGCCTTTCTCTATGCCTGGGAAATTAAAAGCAAGCTCTCACCCCAGCAGAAAGAACTGAGAATGGAATTGAAGAGAACTGAAAAGAAATGAAGAACTCAGTTGAAATAAATAGGAGAGTGGTTTTAGTTGGCGAATCAAGTATAAACATGGCCCTAATTCATTAATTTGTTAAAAGCAAGTTCCCTTTGTAAGAAGCAGCTTGGTGGTGTGACTGGAGAGCCAGACTTGGAAGCAGCCAAAGAGATCTGTTTTCGGGGTTTCACACTGGCTGCATAACCATAGGCAAGTCATTGGCCCTCTCCGTCTCCCAAGGCAGCTCTCTAAGTTGCGGAGATTCTTGGCTCCACCTTAATGAGGGTAGTTTCTTCACTGAGTGGGTTCTATGCTGGTAAAGGCGTAGGAATGTAGATTTAGAATTGGAAGGGGCCTTAGAAGCCATCCAGTCTAGCTACCTTATTTTACCTGTGAGGAAACTAAGGTACAGAGAAAAATTAGGTGACTTGCCCAGTATCACATGGCTAGTAGTAAGCGGCTAAGGCAAGATTTGAATCCAGGTCTTCCTGAGTTCAGGTCCAGTTCTTTGTCCACTATGCTGAGCTACTTCTTAAAAGATCTCCAGCTGGGGCAGCTAGGTGATGATAGAGCACTGGCCCTGGATTCAGGAGGACCTGAGTTCAAATCCGGCCTCAGATACTTAATACTTACTAGCTGTGTGACCCTGGGCAAGTCACTTAACCCCAATTGCCTCACCAAAAAAACCCCAAAAAACCAAACAAAAACAAAAATTTCTCCAGCTGGGGAAGGAAGGAAGGAAGAAAGGAAGGAAGGAAGGGAGGGAGGGAGGGAGGGAGGGAGAGAGAGAGAGAGAGAGAGAGAGAGAGAGAGAGAGAGAGAGAGAAAGAAAGAAAGAAAGAAAGAAAGAAAGAAAGAAAGAAAGAAAGAAAGAAAGAAAGAAAGAAAGAAAGAAGTGGACAGAGGAAGGAGAAAGAGAAAAAGATCGATGGAGGAAGGAGGAAGAGAAAGAAGAGAATGATATGGATGGAGGAAGAGAAAGAAAGAGAAAAAGATGGAGGGAGGAAGGAGAAAGAGAGAAAGGATGGGAAAGAAAGAGATGGAGGGAGGGAGGAGGAAGAGAAAGAAAGAAAGGGAATGATGGAAGGAGAAAGGAGGAAGAGAGAGAAAGACAGAGAGAGACACTCAGAAAGGGACATAGAGAGAGAGACAGAGACACAGATAGAGACACAGAGAAGAAAGAGACACAGAGACAGAGAGACACCGAGAGAGACAGAGAGGGACAGAGGGACGCACACAGAGACACACACAGAGAGACAGAGAGACACACAGAGAGAGAGAGACAGAGAGAAAGGAGGGAAGGAAGAAAAAAAGAAATATTAGCTTAAGTTCCCAATCTTTAGGCAAAGCACTCGTCTGCAGGTAACTGCTTGGAATTCATGTTGATGGTCCAGCGCCCCTCTTAGAACAAGACAGAGAGAAACTCAAACTTAGAGACAGAGGCGATCCCTGTTCGATGTGAATCTATCTGTCCCCACAATCCTTTAGTATTCTCAAGCAAATCCATTTATCCTGCAAATAATTTTCCAGATACATTCTGTTAACATACATAAATAAACAGAAATAAATAAATGGATGAAAGAATAAATAAATGTAAAAATACACAGAAGCAATTATTTTTACATAATGCCTTATAAATAATATAAAACAATTTTAAGCTCTTAAAAATACTTCCAGGGGGCAGCTAGGTGGCGCAGTGGATAAAGCACCGGCCCTGGATTCAGGAGGACCTGAGTTCAAATCCGGCCTCAGACACTTGACACTTACTGGCTGTGTGACCCTGGGCAAGTCACTTAACCCCCATTGCCCCGCCAAAAAAAAAAAAGAGAGAAAAAAAATACTTCCAGGTGTGTAGAGTGGAATGAGCCCTGGTTCTGGAATCAGAGTTTAAATTCTACCTCTTACACAAGTACCTGTGTGACTTTGGACAAGTCTTTTCCCTTCTCTGAGCCTCAGCTTCCTCTTCTGTAAGATGAAGAGGTTGGATTAGGTGGTTCCTAAAGTCCCTTCCAGCCCTAGAACCAGGGACCTATGCTATTCAGCCATATTCCTCTACCCTCCTCCTGCTATCTGCTTGGATGATTTCCTCCTCGCCAAATCTCTTCTAGATCGAGGGGCTCTAAGGCCCACCAACAGAGCAGATGTAAGTGCCACCTTCCATTGTACTCTGGACTTAGGAGACAGCCCACGTTCGCCCTGGCTGCAAATGTTTCCAGACCAACGTAGCCTGTTTGAGGGAAGCTCTTTCTAGTTAGAGTTGGGGCCTTGAAAGCAGAATGCACTGGTCCAGGGCTGATTGTGAAGCTGGCTAGGAAGGGAAAGTCAGCTCCCAGGTCTGATGGTGAGTCTGCATAAAGCCCCACCCCCAGCTCAAGAACTTTTATTTATTGTTTCTTGAGAGATAGGCCCAGTGAGTCAGCTGCCATGCTGACCTTGAATGACCCACGGAAACAGCTCATTCTTTGTTAGAGGGGATAAGGGAGACTGCAGCTTTCGGTAATCATTAGATATTCTTGCAGATACATTTAGAATCCATGGACTCCTCCCACATTTTCAGTAGCTACTAAACAAGCAATTTTTATTCCTTGAGAGTCCAAGATTACGGTGTTCCAAGATTTGGGACCACATGGCATGATATGGCAGCCAGAAAACAAGTTTGGGGATCAGAGAGCTGCTTAGGGTCACTGAAATGTCTACACAATATCCTAAAGGAAATCTAGGCCACTCTTCAACCTGTTCAGTACTGGACCCAGCTTACTGCTTGTCTAACAGTGTACTATACGGATGGACTAGATCTATGGGTTGTCCATGCAATGGTATGGCACTATTCCAACAAAAGGCATTTTTCATCCATTTAGTTTTTCTAGTACGGATGATTAAGCCAATATCTTTTGAGTACTCATAGATCTCACTGAGGAGGCCAAAATAGTACTTCTGGGGCTTAATGCAATGATATTACCTGCAACGAGATTATCTGGAGTACCTCCCCATCTAGGGGGAATCCTTTCAGTTGGACCTTGTGCTTCCGTCCTCTATGGCACCTTTCTTTTTTGTTGTTGTTGTTGTTGTTATTTGTTTGTTTGTTTTTTAGTGAGGCAATTGGGGTTAAGTGACTTGCCCAGGGTCACACAGCTAGTAAGTGTTAAGTGTCTGAGGCCGGATTTGAACTCAGGTCCTCCTGAATCCAGGGCTGGTGCTCTATCCACTGCGCCACCTAGCTGCCCCCCTCTTTGGCACCTTTGGAGAATTCAGGTCTATCTCCATTTCATACCTCTCTTGATATTGACAAAGTTATTGAACAAAGTTATTTCTGCAACCTCATTTATCAAAGAATATGATATTAACATATGTATGACACCTAGTTGGAAGGCCACCTTTCAGGCTGTGTTCTACTTTACCCAGTCAAATCTGATCAACAAACAACAAATGCAGATAGAGTTTGTCTTCTCAACACCTTCCTATCTGTGAGGATGTGCTCTGCTGTGCAAAATCCTTTGGGAATGCTTGCCTGATCTCTTCTCATCCTTTCATCAGACACCCCTGATTAGTGTGATTCATACTGATTAGATGAAGATGAGAAAGTAAGCATCTGAAATGGACAACTTCTACAGTGCTTTAGGATTTGTTAAAGCCCAAATTTTCTCATTGGAGCCTCCCCAAACTTTGGCGGGGGGGGGGGGAGATACTACAAATGCTTGTTCCATTTCACAGATGAGGAAACTGAGGCTCAGTATGACTTGTCCATGGTCATGCAGCTAGGAACTGTCACGGGAGGGATATGAAGCTATGTCTTTCTGACTCCAAATACAGAATTTTTAAAGTATGTCCCAAATGACACAGGCTGCTGTCTAGAGAAGGAATGGGAAAACTATCATCAGCTCCTGTAGGCAATTCTGGGATCTTACTTAGGGTTTAAAACTGGAACTGTAATGTGACTCAGAAGACATGGAGACCATCCTCTCATTTTACATGATAAGAACAGAGGGCCAGATAGTAAAATTACTTGACCAAGGTCACATTTTTATGTGATCCTAGATTTACAGTTGGAAGGGGACTTAGATACTACTGAGTTCCACTCCCCCTTGTTTTATAGAACAAAACTCAGGCCCAGGGAGGGGAAGGGATTTTCAGATAAAGAGCATCAGTGTGCTTCCAGAGTCAGCACACTTCGCCCTATACTACACTTGGTTTGCCAGAGGGAATGTTCATACTGAGTAGATCACAGATCCATTGGACTAGTTAGCCACGCAGACAAATGAGAGCTATTATCAAGGACTGTATACCCAGGTTCAAAGCTCCCCTGCCCCAAATCACTACCCACTCTTTTTTTTTTTTTTTAGTGAGGCAATTGGGGTTAAGTGACTTGCCCAGGGTCACACAGCTAGTAACTGTCAAGTGTCTGAGGCCAGATTTGAACTCAGGAACTCCTGACTCCAGGGCCAATGCTCTATCCACTGCGCCACCTAGCTGCCCGCACTACCCACTCACAGCAGGTGGAATCAAGTGGCTCAGTGTTGGAGGGCCCGTGCTCTCTGTGGTTGGAAGGACCAGAAGGATCTTCTTCTAACACAACCTCCCATCTAACACAGTCCTTTGGCTTGGATCCTGGATCAACAATATAACAAATTCCCAGTAGAGACATTCTTAAGTGTTGAAAGGAAAGAGCAGAAAGATGTGGGCTTCGTGTAGGAACACTTCCCAGAGGAGGGAGACTGGGGGATTGAATTTTTAAAGAGACAATGGCCATACATTGGCAAAGAGAAGGAAGGGCCTTCTAGTTGGGGCTAGTCAAGTACTTGGGTACTTGGACTTATGTGTTGGGGCTGGGAATGGACAAACCAAATGGTTTTCCCTGGAACATACAAGATGTGGTATGGGAGTGAGGGTGGGTCACAGGGTGGTGGCCTTGAAGGTCAGGGTGAACACTTTAGAATTAATCCAGGGGGTATAGAGGGTGGTGCTGCAGTGGATAAAGCACCAGCCGTGGATTCAGGAGGACCTGAGTTCAAATCAGACTGTAAGGGGCTAAAATTCTAGCTATACTATCTAAAATCTAATGAGTGGTCACCAATAAGTTATAAGCTTTAGGAAGAGTATTTAAGTGTTTAAGTATTTATTAAAGAGCATTAGGATCAGAAAGAAAGGTAAAAATCTAACTCTCTTTTTTTTTAAACAATTCTTTTTTTTTTTTTTTGGTGAGGCAATTGGGGTTAAGTGACTTGCCTAGGGTCACACAGCTAGTAAGTGTTAAGTGTCTGAGGCCGGATTTGAACTCAGGTTCTCCTGACTCCAGGGCCAGCGCTCTATCCACTGTGCCACCTAGCTGCCCCTAACTATTTCTTTTTTTTTTTAATTTTTTTTTTTATTGAGGCAATTTGGGGTTAAGTGACTTGCCCAGGGTCACACAGCTAGGAAGTGTTAAGTGTCTGAGGCCAGATTTGAACTCAGGTCCTCCTGAATCCAGGGCCAGTGCTCTATCCACTGTGCCACCTAGCTGCCCCGCCCCTAACTATTTCTAAGAGACCCCATCATCCGACCTGCCATGGCGAGGTCAGGAACATAAAGGACCTAATGCCTCCTGTGAAGCTGAGAACATCCCCCCCCCAACATGCACACACAGCTCCAAGCTAATTGGCTGGCAGCCTTGATTGACAGTACCCACGAGTACTCCTGACGCCAAAGAAAGCCGCATGGCTTACCCTCAGACTCCTTCTCCTCATGGCAGAGCTTTCCTATAGTAACTCTCCAGCAGGTGGCGTCATTCCAATCATTATAAGGCCTCAGACACTTGACACTTACTAGCTATGTGACCCTCAGTAAGTCACTTAACCCTCATTGCCCTGAAAAAAAAAAGAATAAATAAATAAATAAGTGAATGAATGAATGAATGAATAAATAGATAAATTAATGAATAAATAAATAAATAATAGAATTAATCTAAAGTAAAAGGCCATTGTAAATTTGGAAGCAGGGAAGTGAAAGGATGAGCAATAGATCTTCAGAACATGATCTTGGCAGCTTTGGGAAGGCAGTGGCTGGCCTAAGAAGCAGACCACTTGCTTAGTCCATTTCTTTTATGTCCTTGGTTCTGTGCACCTGCATTCATTTGTAAATGAATGATTATATTCTGTAATAAATTATATTTTTCCTAGTGCAAAAATTATTTCTTGGATAGAATCCAATCTAAGAAGTACTCATTAAGTACATGCTATTTGTAGGGCACAGTGCTAGGCACTGGCAAAACAAGGACAACAATGTGAAATGGAAAAATGTCCTCAAGGAACTTACATTCTAGTGGGATGACATCACGTGTATTCACATATGTCTAGAGTGCTGGCCTTGGAATCAAGAAGACCTGAGTTCGAATCCTGCATCAGACACTAGCTCTGTGACCCTGGGCAAGTCACTTCATCTTTTTAAGCCTCAGTTTCCTCACCTGTAAATGAGAGGGTTGGACTCAATGGTCTCCAAAGTCTCTTGCACACCTAAATCGATGATGCTCTGAGTATCTGAAGAGAAAGAGAGCACCAACAACCAGGAAGAGCAGGAAAGGCTTCATGTATATGGTGGCCTATAAACTGAGCTTTGAATAAAGCCAGTAATTCTAAGAGACAGAGATTAAGAGGGAGTGCATTCCAGGCATCAAGACAATCATTCCCCCATGTCATCCTTTTACTCAATAAACTCCAGCATCCCCAAGGTCCAACCATTTCACACACATACCCACACCACTCCCCTCATTCGATAAGCTCCGATGGCTCCCTATCACTGCCAGGAGCAAATATAAAAAGCTCTGTTTGGCATTCAAAGCCCTTTATCACCTAGCCCCTCCTCTTACCTTTCCAGTCTTCTTTCACCTTACTCCCCTACACATACTAATGATCCAGTGACACTGGACTCCTTACTGTTCTATAAGACTCTCTATCTCTCAGCTCCAATCATTCTCTCTGGCTGTCCCCCATGCCTCCACTTGGACTCCTGACCTCCTTGGTTTCCTTTAAGTCCCAAATAAAATCCCACCTTCTACAGGAAGCCTTTTCCTGCCCCTCTTCTTTCCACTGCCTTCTCTCTATTCATTATTTCCTAGGTATCCTGTATATAGCTTGTTTGTATATATTTGTTGGCACGTTGTCTCCCTTGACTGTAAGCTCCTTGAGGGAAGGGACTTTTCTTTTGTCTCTTTTTGTATCCCCAACACTTAGCATGCATTGTAGGTGCTTAATAAGTGCTTATTGACAGACTGCCTGGCAGTACAAAGGGCCAGGGATGGGAGATGGAATGCCGAATTTAGGGACCAGCAAATAAACCAGTTTGGCTGAAACAGAATGAGTGAAGGATTCATAATGTGAAATAATCCCAGAAAGGAAGGATAGAACCAGATTATGAAGAGTTTTGAAAACCAAGATTAGGAGTTTATATTCGTATCCTGAGGGCAGTTACAGAGTCACTGAAGTTTCTTCAGTAGGCAGTGAGATGGTCAGACTTGTGCTTTAGGAAGATTATTTTGGCAACTGTGTGCAGGTAGGAAGAGACTAAAAGAACTAATCCAACTAGGAGGCTACTACAGTAGTCCAGGCAAGAAATGATGAGGGCCTGAATTAGGATAGTGGTCATGATTGGAGAGAAGGGGACAAGGGGCAGCTAGGTGGTACAGTGGATAAAGTGCCAGCCCTGGATTCAGGAGTACCTGAGTTCAAATCTGGCCTCAGACATTTTCTAGTTGTGTGACCCTGGGCAAGTCACTTAACCCCCATTGCCCGCAAAAATAAAATAAAATAAAAATAAATAAGACTTAAGAGAGAAGGGGACAGATGGAAGAGGTATGAATAGTTTGACCTATTCAGAAACTGTATTGCCTCTTTGAGGAAAGAGCTCTGGATTTGCAATCAGACTCTTAGCTGTGTGAAAATGAGGAAGAAATAGGTCATGTCAGCCCCATATGCTTGCACTACCTACCTCGCAGTTTTTATGTTATTTGTCCACTGATCCACCAATAATGTATTAGTGTACCTGTCTTCCTACAAGCTCCCCAACATGGAGAAACAATATCATTTGTTAACTATAACATAGTAGGAGGTTGTACAAACAGGGAGACTGGGAGGAGGGAAGATGCATCCCTACCCAGCAGATAATTTTGTTATTTGGTTTTGGTTTTTGCACACATAGAAAGACTCAAAGGATTTGCAAGGGGGAAGGATATATTTTGAAATAAATGTTATATAAAAACAAAGTACCAATAAAAATGATAAATATATTTTAAAAGATATATTGATTTAAAAAGATATATTGATCCGCTTATAGTACATCACAGAGTTTATTTATTTTGTGGATTTTTAACACTAGGAGGACCAGGCATGTAAATTGATGCAAGCTTTTTTCTTTCTTTCTTTCTTTCTTTCTTTCTTTCTTTCTTTCTTTCTTTCTTTCTTTCTTTCTTTTTTGCAGGGCAATAAGGGTCAAGTGACTTGCCCAGGGTCACACAGCTAATAAGTGTCAAGTGTTTAAGGCTGGATTTGAACTCAGGCCCTCCTGAATCCAGGGCTGGTGCTTTATACTCTGCACCACCTAGCTTCCCCCTCATGCAAACTTTTAAAATAATTTTCATAATACTTAAAAATAATTTTACCAGAACTTGCTAGAATTTCTCCTGGTTGTGCAAATGCATTTTAAATACAAATAATTACAAGAAGATATTACTAGTTTACTTTGAAATAAACAATGTTCATTCTACTAACTCTAGTATCGGTTAATATAGCTTGGTCCTTCAAGGTAGTCTTGATTTCTTATCCTCCTTCCTTACCCTATTCTAATTATTTCAATTTCCCCTTAAATCTTTAGTCCATTAGGTACTTTATTATCCCTCTCTGTTCTTTCTTTTATCCCTCAGTTCAATTTATTATTCCAAACAACAGACTATAAACATAGGACAAATGGTCTCATGACTTCAGTTTTTTCTCCTTAATAATTGTACTTTCTGGGGGCAGCTAGGTGGCACAGTGGCCCTCGATTCAGGAGGACCTGAATTCAAATCTGGCCTCAGACACTTGATACTAACTAGCTGTGTGGCCCTGGGCAAGTCACTTAATGCTCATTGCCCCACAAATAAAATAAAACAAAAAATAATTGTACTTTCTTTGATAATTTTACTTTGAATTTCATTTTAAATGAAATTTTAGATTGAAATTTATTTTATTTTATTAATTATAGTTTTCCCCCTTAATAATTGTTCTTTCTTTAATAATTGTACCTTTTGGGGCAGCTAGGTGGTACAGTGGATAAAGTACCAGGAGGACCTGAGTTCAAATCTAGCCTCAAACACATGACACTTACTAGCTGTGTGACCTTGGGCAACTCACTTAACCCTCATTGCCTCGCAAAAAAAAAAAATGTACCTTTCATATTTTTTACTTGTTTGGACTACATGCAAGGTGAATATTCTGCTCACCTTGGTTGCTTTAAGGATGGGGGGAGGCAAGAATGCCTCAAATTCCTCTCTTTTTTTCAAGGTCTATCTTTTTTTTTTCTGTAATGATTAGGCTCAAATTTGTAGAATATACTATTTGGAGAATACAGCTTGAGCTCCTTTGCTTTTTAGAAAATCCTACTCCATTGTTTTTTCCAGTTTCTTATGACTACAGACTAATTCTGCATTAATGGAACTGGTGTACCTTCATAACTGAAGGTCTTTCTCCTGGTGGCTTGCAAAATTTGCTGTTTGTTGTTGAAATTATGAAATTTAACCACTACATGCCATACAGTTTCCAGTGTGGGGTTTTTTTTCTCTAGCAGTGACCTGTGAATTCAATTGATCAATGCTTTGTCGTCTGTGTTCAAAAGTTCTGTGGAAATTTGTTTGTCTTTAATTTATCCTGTAATATGATACACACGGTTTTAAAAAATTATCATATTCTTCTGGGAAACTTATGATTCTTAAGGTACCTAGTCTTCAAAGTCATTTGCTTTGGCTTGTATACAATTCAGATGTTCTTTTAAATGTATTGCCTTTTGCTTCTTGTTTGTCAAATTTTCTTCCTTTTCTGTGTTTTTAGTATTACAAATTTGTCATTCTCTCTCCCTCTCTCCTTCCCTCCCCCTGTCTCTATCTCCCTTCTTCCTTTCTTCCTCCCCTCCCTCTCTCTCTTTCCTTGTCTCTCTCTCCCTTCCTCTCTGTCTCTGCCTCTGCACCACCCCACCCCCAACCACAACCCCCAGTCCCAGCCTATACTTCTAAGTTCTAGACACTGTTGTTTATCTTCTTTAATTCTGCACTGAGAGCTCTGATTGCTGATCTAATTTCATTCCTAATATCTTCTATTTAAAGCATTATTTGGGGGCAGTTAGGTGGCATAGTGGATAAAGCACTGGGCCTGGATTCAGGAGGACCTGAGTTCAAATGCGGCCTCAGACACTTGACACTTACTAGCTGTGTGACCCTGGCCGAGTCACTTAACCCTCATTGACCTGCCCCCCCCCCAAAAGAATAAAGCATTGTTTCTCTTTTGAACCATTCTGGAGCTTCTGCTACTATTCCATGATCTCTGGGTTGTCTGGAGTTCTTTTTTCGATCTGGAAATTTTGGTTCCATGTCCATAATATACTTATTCATTATGTTTTGACCTCCCTGAATTTTTGTTCATCTTTCCTTCTGCTTTTTTGAGCCTCTTTGTTGGTCTTTACACACACACACACATATGTATTTATACACATATATGTGTGTGTATGTGGCCCTGTCCCTTGGACTTTTGGTCTTTTAGTCTTTCTCTTCTCTTCCCATCACTTGTCTCTGGTTTTCCTTCTCTCTCTCTGGTTCCTTGTCCTTTCACTGATGCACATATCTTCCCCACCCCCACCATACCCCCAATGCTGATGAGCATCTTTAGCTCTCTTCAATTGGGGGAGTATGAGAGTCTGGCCTGGGTCCCTTCCCAGAGTAGGTTCTAGAGAGAGAGGACTGACCCCAGCTGGACTCAGATCCCCTTTCCCTCAGACAGAAGCTTTATTTTCCTCTAGCTAACTCTGTGCTACCCATGTCTTCCCACCCTCCCACTACCACTTCTACTTGCTTTCCTTTTCTTTCGTGCAGCTGAAAAGTTGTTACACCCTGCCCCAGTGGAATGAGGGGGCTTCAGATTAAACCACTACCACAGGGAAACCAGGCAGGGACTGTGACAAGCCGACCCTGAAACAGAAGGCTGTGTAGCTGTTTGGTGCCTGACGTGAGTTGGGGTGGGGTGGGGGATCCTGAGAAGGAACTCTATTTAATTTCTCTGATGTTATTTCCTGGGGTCAGCAAAGGGCTGCTGCTTGGGGGTGCGGGGGGAGAAAAGTCATTTGCAGAATCTTAAAAGACTAGAGCAGCAAAGCTGGAAGGGGCCGTAGACACCATCTAGGCCAACCCCTTCATTGTAGAGAGAGGAAAACAGAGGCCCAGACAGGAAGGGCCTTTGCCTAGGGCCCTCTGCTCCTTAGCAGCAGAGCCAGAATTAGAATCTAGGTGCCCTGAATCTCCATCCTGTCACAAGACTAGAGCCATAGGCTCCCGGCCTTATAACTGGAAGGGACCTAAGAGGTAAACTAGTCTACTTGGCTCATTTTACAGATTAGGAAACTGAGGATGGAGAGGTTAATTGCCTCACCTTGGGTCCCACAGCTTGTGCCTGAGGCAGGATTTGAACTCTTATCTTCCTGACTCAAAGCCTAGGAACACCTAGTTCTTTCTTTCACAACCCATCCACTGGATTCTCTTTGCAAGGTGAACATTTAGGGTATCCCCTACACCACCCCCCCACACACACATCACAACCTATGCTTGAAGCATCCATCTCTCCCACTCAGAAAGTCGATGGTGGAGGGCTTTCTCATATCAAGGGCTGCCCTGGTCTGAGGCTTAATGGGTTCAGAGATGGTAAGGCAACTCCAAGGATCCTTCTTTGGCCCAGCCAAGGCCCACTCAGTTCAAGTCTGAGCATGCCAGGGCCATCCTCTTGCCTTATGGAATTAGCCTTCCATCTGGACCAGTGACCAGTCTGCATGCCTCAGCACTTTTCCTGAGCCCTGCCCCATGGCCCACACTTACTATCTAAGGTCGGGAGCAGGACCTTTGCCTCTAAGAACTGGATATGTGGGTGGAGGGGGAAGGAGAAATAAAGTATGGGGCCAGAAACTTCAGGCAAGTGCTGGACCATGTTTGAAAACCCTTCCTTGGGATGCTAACAGGGACTAGAAACAGGAATGGGGCTGCTATTCTTGGCTGATCTGGTAACACCACGGACTCCCTCACACCCTGGATCTGGGCCCAGAAGAAGAGAGCACTGGGTCCAGAATCAGTGGACCTTCATTTAAGTCTTGATTTTACCAACTGAGTGACCTTAGGCAAATCCCTTCACCTCCCTGGATCTCAGTTTCCTCTTCTGTAAAATAAGAGGCTAGGCTAGATGGCTTCTAAAGTCCCTTCTAGCTAGATCTAGAACACTTCACTTTCACCTCCATGGTCCTCTATTCCTCTCCTCTTTAAAATGAGGCAATTGGATTGATCTTTTTCCACCTCTAGATCTCTAATACTATTTGTGACCCTAGACAGGTCACTTCTCTGCCCTGGGCCTCAGTTGAGATCCCTTTCAGTTCAAATCTTCTATCATAGCTCTGTACGGGCCATGATGAGGACCATACTTCCCACTTAAGTCTGTAAAGAGAAGCCTAGGGGCAGCTAGGTGGCGCTGCAGTGGATAAGGCCCTGGCCCTGGATTCAGGAAAACCTGAGTTCAAATTTGGCCTCAGACACTTGACACTTACTAGCTGTGTGACCCTGGGCAAGTCACTTAACCCTCATTGCCCTGCGAAGAGAGAGAAACAGACAGACAGAGAGAGAGAGAGAGAGAGAGAGAGAGAGAGAAGCAGGTTTGTGCCTGCTTCATCAGAACTGGATTTTCCCATGCTTTGGGGCTCTAGCTGCCACCATCTTTCACACGATGTAAGCTGAGCTGAGTCTTCCAGGAGGGAGCCACCCTCAGACTTGAGGCTCCCCTTCACAGCTGCTTCTCGCCCTCAGCAGCTGCTGGTACAGATCACCCCGGCCTCTGAGCAGCTGCTAAGGCACCAGGCTGAGGAAGAGAAGCTGGAGGCCAAGCTAGGGAGGCCTCACGAGGGGGACCCTGCAGTGAGCAGCTCAGCCCAGGGAAGCCCCCACTCTGCTCCACTCCCAGGGGATTGATTGCTGGGGATGGTGAGGAGAGGAGCCAGCACAGATCCCTTGACAGAATCAAGTGCCTTCGGGAACATGGGAAGAGACTAGGTGGGGGCTCATCCAGCTGGGGGGGCTGTGAGCTCCCAGTTTTCTCATTACCATGGAAATGAGCCCTCTGAGGGCAAAGAGGAAGAAAAGACGGGGGTGGGTTGTTCCGCAGCATTAGCCGCCACCAGCCGCCTTCTGTCCCAGTCAGTTCCAGGGTCAGATTAATGAGATCATCAGCTCACAGCCCTAGAGTTAGACTGGACCTCGGGGGCCACTGAGTCCAACCCTCTCATTTTACAGAGAGGGAAACTGAGGCCCAGGGAGAAGAAGGGATTTGCCCCAAATCAAACACAGGGTCCTAGATCTCCAGGTGGATGCAGGTAAGCCGTGTGTTCACTCAATCCAAAAGGCACTGTGTTAAAGCAAAGAAGGCAAGTCCATGGCTAGAGTCTCTGGCCTGGCCCCATGCTCTTGAGACTGGCATCCCTTCTCATCCTTGCCTTCAGGGAGCCACTGCTAAGGAAGATACTTCATGACCTCTTCCCACCTCCCTCCCACAGCCAATCTGAAACCTAACCAAACAAAATCACCTTCTGGGGATGCCTCTTGGCAAAGGGGGGTGTGTGTGCTCGTGTGTGCATGTACATACATGTGAATGTATATGCATGTGTGTATGTGTATGTGTGTGAGAGAAAGAGGGGGGAGGGAGGGAGGGAAGGAGGCAGAGGAGGCTATATCAAAGGGGAGGGGCCTGGTATAAAGCTAAAAAACAAAGACAACATGCTTGAGTTGTGTGTTCCCAGGCCACAGGCTACAGAACTGGGAGTACTGCCAAGGGCTTTATCAAAGGAAGCAGCCACCCAACAGCTGGAGATGGGAGTTTGCCAGCTGTGAGTGTGTTTCTCCTCTCTCTCTCTCTCTCTCTCTCTCTCTCTCTCTCTCTCTCTCTCTCTCTCTCTCTCTCTCTCTCTCTCCCTCTCCCTCTGTCTCTCCCCTCTCCCTCCTTTTCTGTCTCTGTGTTCTTCTCTCCTCTCTGTCTCTCCTTTATGTGTGTGTGTGTGTGTGTGTGTGCATCTCCCTGCAGTGCTCACCCATCTCCATGTTTCCCTTGGTGTCTTTTTCCAAGCCTCTCACTATATGTGTATTTGTGTGTCTTGCTCTGCCTCTGAGTGTGTCTCTGGGTGTGTTTCTATGTCCCTGTTCTTGTTATATAATACCTGAGAACAGAATCTCCCATCTGGAGGAGACCTTACACGTCATCCATTCCAATCCATAACTGAAAAAGAACCCTGTCTACACCAGCCTCTACCAGCTGGTCAAACATCTCCTGGAGGACCTCCGGGGAGGGGGATCCCACCAGGCCTGGGCATCTACTTTGCCTTTGACCGCTTGTGATTGGTAGGACATCATCACTCCTAGATCTGCCCCTTCCCCCTCTGCCCCTGTTTCTGCCTTCTGGGACCAGGCCCTCTTCTCTGGAGACTTTCATGTGCTTCTTGTGTCTCAGCTAAATCTTCTCTTCTCATTGTTAAACGATCCCAGTCACTCATATGACATGAACTTGAGTCTTTTTGCTATCCCGACTGCCCTTCTCTGGACACCTTCCAGCTTATCAATGTTCTTCCTAAAATATGGCACCCAGAATGCAGCACTCCAAATATGGCCTGACCAGGGCAAAGTACAGCAGAACTATTGCCTCCCTGGGCTTGCATACTTTGCCTCTCTTCCTAAGCAGCCCAAGATTGCATTTGCTTTCTTGGCAGCTATATCACAATATTGATACATTTGGGGTTTGCAGTTCACCTAGACTCCCAGATCTTTTTCCCACGAACTGTTGCCTCGTCATGCCTCCCTCACCTTGTCCTTATGAGATTTATTTTTTGAACCCCCACACACAACTTTGCATTGAGAACTATTACATTTCATCTTTCAGCATTTAGCATAAATCTCAAGAGGCTATGGATAGAGATCAGGCTATAGCAAGAGGTCAGACCCAAATTCAAGTCCTGACATGAATGCACACTGGCTGTGGGCAAGGCAACTTTCTAAAACTATAAGGAAGGTGGAGAGTAGATGCTGATCTGCCTTGATAGAGGGATTCCTTACTTGGAGTTACCTATACCAAGGAAATAAAAAATCTGGGTTCCCTAAATTTTATCTTAGTATAATTGTCCTAACATGTCCACATTTGGAAGGGAGTACTATTGTGTGGTGAAAAGCACTTGACTTAGAATTAGAAGACCCAGGTTCAAATCTCAACTCTGCCTGACCTTAGCCAAGTCACTTAACCACTCTGTGCCTCAGTTTCCTGATCTATAAAATGAGGAGGTTATCCTAACCTCTTATCTCCCAACTTGAAGTGTAAGAGCCTATGATTGATCCTTTTCGATTCTGTCACCCATCCTTATGTATCTGTGCATGGGGTTGCCTGTCTCTCTTGTTGTCTGCACATGTTCACACGTCACCTTCTATGCCTGTGCATCTCTATCTCTGCCTCTCTCTGTGTGTCCTCACTTCCCTTCCCTTTTTCTTCCTCCTTGCCCTCCATCTTGTAGGGAATCTGACAAGGGAAACTATCACTTTCTTGGCTCAGAATACAAGTATACCTGATAAAACATCAAGCAATTCCAGCAAAGGGTCCCCCACTTCCAATCCATGCTGACCCTAGGGCATCTTGGGCCCAGAAATTGGCCTATAGTGGGCACTCCTGCTACAACTCCAGCCTAGGGATACCCAGTCTCTCTGTGGGTGCCCACCATGTGCAAAGAGCCAGTTTCCAGAGTTGGCTCTCTATACTGGTTGCATTGTTTTATTTTCCAGTGGCTTCCCTAATGGTATCATCTGGATCCGTTAATTAGCTGATTGTTTGAATTTGTTTCTCTAAATCTAGGCTTTCACAAGGCAGTTTAGTTAGGAGGGGTCAGAAGGAGTGACCACCAGAATCTCAGAGTTGGGAGGGACGTCAGTGGCCATCAAGCCAAGTCTATACCTAAATTAGAATCCCCTCAACATTTAGAGCTACCAAGGGTTCATCCCATCTCTACTTAACTCACCTCCTCTCAAGGCAGCCCAACCTATTCTTGGACAGTTCTTGGACAGTTAGGAAGGTTTTCTGGAAGTTGAGCCTAAAATGGCCTTCCACCCACTGCTCCTGGATCTGCCCCCTGGGGCCAAGCAAGCCAAGGCTAACCCCTCTTTAACATAGTTAAAGACAGTTCCCAGGAGCAGCTAGGTGGTGCAATGAATAAAGCACAGGCCTTGATTTCAGGAGGACCTGAGTTCAAATCTGGCCTCAGACACTTGACACTTACTAGCTGTGTGACCCTAGGTAAGTCACTTAACCCTCATTGCCCTGCAAAAAAAAAAAAAAAGACAGCTCCCATCCCCCACTTAAGGCCATTCTTCTCTATGCTAAACATTCACAATTACTTCAAATCCTCTTTGACATGGACTCAAGGCCCTTCACCATCCAGATTGCCTTCCTCTGCCCTGCCAAGCCTCAGCCTTGGATTATTCCCACCATCTACTGCCTTCAACTGGGAAAAATCATGAAATCATGCTGATTGGATTCAAAAAGCAGCAAGGCAATCCTTTAACACCCTCCCTAATCTATTCATTATTCCACTCACCACAAGTGCTTCTTTCAAACTTTTTCAAATATCCCATGACTCCCCCTGCCCTCACTATTTTAGCTAAGAACCCTGCCTCATTTTTCACTGAAAAATTGAGGTTATTTGCTGAGAGCTGCTTCTTCTCCCCTCTTCTTCATCTCACCTCACTCCCACTATCCACTCCATCATCTTACATAAAGATGAGGCCCCTTTCCTTTTCAAGGCTAACCTTTCCATGTATACACATGATCTCAATTAATCCTGCCTCCCCCAGCAGATTGCCCCCTTCTAGTATCCCCAATCTCTCCCTGTCTACTGGCTGCTTCCTTGCTGCCTACAAACACTCCCACATCTCCCACATCCTCAAATCCCCTCACTTGATCCTCCCATCCCAGCCTGCTATTGTCCTACATCTCTCCTCCCTTTCCTGGCTAAACCCCTTGAGGAGACTGCCTACAATAGGTGCCTCCACTTCCTTTCCCCCCCCCCACTCTCTTCTGAACTCTCTGCAGTCTGGCTTTTGACCTCCTCATTCAGCTCCCTGAGGCTGCCCCCTCCAAAGTTACTGATGACCTCCTGATTGCCTTTCCTCAACCCTCATCCTCCTTGATTTCTCTACCCATCACCCTCTTCTTCCTTGCTCCTCTCTTCTCTCTAGGTTTTCTGGACACCCCTCTCTCCCAGCTCTCCCCCTACCTGTCTGAGTGCCTCTCCTCTGTCTCCCTTGTCAGATCTTCATGTGGGTCGTGCCTGCTAATGGTGAGTGTCCCACAGGGCTCCCTCTTCTCTTCTCCTGCTATACTAATACCCTCCCTGATCTCATCAGCTCCCATGGATCCCATTATCACCCCTATGCTGATGATTCTCAGATCTATTTATCCAGCCCTGAGCTCTGTGTTTCCATCTCCATCTGCCTATTGGGCATCGTGAATCATATGTCCCATA
This sequence comes from Dromiciops gliroides, assembly GCF_019393635.1. Classification (NCBI taxonomy): domain Eukaryota; kingdom Metazoa; phylum Chordata; class Mammalia; order Microbiotheria; family Microbiotheriidae; genus Dromiciops; species Dromiciops gliroides. Next base: position 23,935,845 of record NC_057867.1, on the reverse strand, counting down.
GACTTCTTAATACTCCACGTCTGAAACTTTATTATCTTTCTTTCCATACCCTCCCCTCTTCTTATCTTCCCTGTTACTTTTTTTGGGGAGGGGGGGCGAGGCAATTGGGGTTAAGTGACTTGCCCAGGGTCACACAGCTAGTAAGTGTTAAGTGTCTGAGGCCGGATTTGAACTCAGGTCCTCCTGACTCCAGGGCCAGTGTTCTATCCACTGCGCCACCTAGCTGCCCCCTTCCCTATTACTTTTGAGGGCACCACTATCTTCCCAGTCCCTCAGCCTCACAACCTAGGAATCATCCTAGATTCCTCACTCTTATCTCCCATATCCAATCTGTTGCCAAGGCCATTGATTTTACCTTGGCAAACATTTCCTGAATACACCCCCTTCTCTCCTCTGACCCTGCCACCCTCCTAGTGCAGGCCGTCATCACCTCACACCTGGACTATTGCAGTAGCCTGCAGGGGGTTGGGGGAAGGGGAGAAGAGCAGTGGTCTACCTGCTTCAAACTTCTCCCCACTCCAATCCATTCTCCAGCAGCAGCTAAAATGGTATTCCTAAAGCACAGGTCTAACTGTGTAACCTACCTAGTGAACAAACACCAGTGGGTTCCTAACAACTCAAGAATCAAATATAAAATCTTCCATTTTGCATCTAAATCCCTTCATAACCTGGCTCCCTCCCACCCGTCTAATCTTACATCTTATATTGTTGTTTGGATCATTTCACTCATGCCTGACTCTCTGTGACCCCCCTTGGGGTTTTCTTGGCAGAGATGCTGGAGTGGTTTGCCATTTCCTTTGCCAGCTCATTTTACAGATGAGGAAACTGAGGCAAACAAGGTGAAGTGACTTGCCCAGAGTCACACAGCTAGGAAGTGTCGGAGGCTGGATTGAACTCAGGAAGATGAGTCTTTGTGGTTCCAAGCCCAGCACTCTAGCCACTGCAGTGCCACCTAGCATCTCCCATCACCAGGCATTTTCCCTGATCCTCTTTCTGTCTTGGCTTCCCTGGATTCCTTCAAATCCTTGACAAAATGTCGCCTTCTATGGGAAGCCTCTCACCATTGATCCACCTTCATGCTAGAACCTACCCTCTATTGGTTGTCTCCAATGTATCCTATCTAGAACCTGTGTGCACATAGCTGTTTGCTTGTTAGACTGTGAACTCCTTGGCAGCAGGGGTTGTTTTTGGTTTTGTTTGCCTTTCTTCACATGCCCAATATTTAGCACTAGTCCTGGTACATACTAGGTGTTTAATAAATGCTTGTTGACCAATGTCCTTCCTAAAATGTGGCACCTAGAACTGAACCCAAGACTCCAGCGAGCTCCTTATTTCCAGGCTATCACGTTATCGATTTGTGTATAACATTACTGAGGGTGGGTGGTGAAGGGGAAGCTCTGTAGCCAGGTGAGTAGGTGTGAAGGCATCCATGTGCACTGACCCTGACCTAGGCTCAGGAGACTCCAAGCCAATTCAGTTTGTCCAACCCTTGGCAGTGGCAGCTCATTAGAATTCCAGATTAGGAGCAATGCAGAAGCTCAGAGTCAGAATCAAAGTCGAGTGTCTTGACCCTACAGGATGCTGCCCCTCCCACCCCTGGGCCTAGCCCTGCAGCTCAGCACAGGCCAGAGGAGGAGCCCACTGCCTAGGGCAGATCTACCCTGCTCCTGCAGCCCCTGAGGGTCTTCTGCAGTACGTGTGTCACACCGACTTCCCTTTGGACTTGGCTCTTCTCACCTGTTGCCACTTTCATCCTTTTTTCCCTCCCCAACTTGTCTCTAGTCCTTTGTGTATATCCATGAAACCAAGAGTGGTGGGGCCAACTTGTATGGCTGTGTCAACTGGTGAACTTTTCTGCATTCTGAGTGTGTGTGCGTGTGTGTGCACATGCATATGTGTGTGCGTGTGTGTGCATTGTGCGTGTGTCCATATGTGTATGTGCATGTGTGCGTGCATATGTCTTGGCGGGATATACACAGGAGCCGCTCACTCCACAGCCAGATGATGATTGTTTGACCTTCTGTACATCTGGACAAGGTCACAGCTTTATTCACTTACAACTGTTAACAGG